>NC_135213.1:33850824-33890824 GCF_052324685.1 Brachyhypopomus gauderio | reverse complement strand
TTGCACAAACATTTAAGCTTCTCGATTGTCAGGAATTTGTGTTCACTTAAATTTTTATTAAATGTTTAGGTATGATGTCATATGATGTATCATGGCCTTTTGTTGATCGTTTAGGTTAGTGTGGACATTTTCAAGGGCTTCCGTGATGAGGAGAGCATTGTAAATTACACTCTGAACCAGGCCTACCAGGACAACATCTCCGTCTTCGCCAGTGAGTCACCTCACCGCTGGCGATATGTGACATGTACCTAATCCTCCCTCTATATGCCAATAGCTGGACCAGATCTCGCTGTGGTGATGTTTCCCTGTGCCTTGTGTCCTGTTTTCTCTGTAGGTGTGATTTTTCAGACCAATAAAGATGGCTCACTGCCTCCCCATGTTCAGTATAAGATCAGACAGAATTCCAGCTTTACTGAAAAGACCAATGAGATCCGTCGGGCCTACTGGCGCCCTGGACCAAACACGGGCGGAAAGTTCTACTTCCTGTATGGATTCGTGTGGATCCAAGGTACCAGTGGCAGATTAACTTGTGCTTTGGTAGATACAGAACTGTTCACATGCTTTGTGATATACGGACCGGCTCGATTTAAGGTAAAACAGTGCAAAAAAAGTGCAAAACAATTTCTAGGAGTTATTTCAGGTAACTTTATTCTCAAAGTTCGCTCTGTTCTTTGAAATCTTGGATGTGAGTGAGGTTATTGTAAGTTTGGCAGTTTTATTAGCAGAGGAATATAAATACTCACCCGTGCCCGACCTCCTAAGCATCGTTTCTCGAATTAATGCAAATCATAGTAAAAAAAAAAACGTGGGCACAGCAATAAAACACGCTCTGGCAGTGTCCACGGAACTCTGGGTTGCCATGGGAGACACGTTACGTATTTGATGTTTTATTTACAATGGATGTGTCCTGGCAAACTGCTTACCTGGTAATGCTAAGCCTGCAACACCTGTGAACATGCAGATGGAAAATGTTGCCTCAGTCGCTTTTTGTGACTGCATCATCTTTTATTTAAGGCCATAGAAGAAGCTAGCGAGCCTAGCTTTAATCCGTGAGCTCCTCAACACACAATAATGTGAGGTCGTGCGGCACTAAGGGAAATGCGATATTAGCTTCATTTAATCTAATACTGTAAAAGCTTGTAAAAGATTCTGCCGTGTGGGGTTTTCTTCTAGATATGATGGAGAGGGCGATCATCAACACGTTTGTCGGACACGATGTGGTGGAGCCAGGGAATTATGTCCAAATGTTCCCGTACCCCTGCTACACAAGAGACGAGTGAGCTCCTGTCACACTGACAGCTGAAATTTTTTCTGCATTCGTGCTGTGTTCTCGGTTTTCTTTCGTTAGACAATTTCCAGCACCGAACCACAGGATTTATGTCAGAGACCTGTGAAAGTACGATTCTAGAGGCATTGATGACTGACGATTATAGTAATTACACTCTTGGTGATCTGCTGCCAGGCGTGAAATCGGAACAGCTGGCACACGTGAGCTTTTTGTGCCCTTGTGCCGCTAAGATCTGCTCGTCTGTGCAGCTTCCTGTTTGTGATCGAGCACATGATGCCCCTGTGCATGGTGATCTCCTGGGTCTATTCTGTTGCCATGATGATCCAGCACATAGTTGCCGAAAAGGAGCATCGTCTGAAAGAGGTGAGGTCTCACCAGGTCTCAGAAAGGTTTCTAGAACCCTCAAAAACCCAATACACTTCTAGAAGTCCTCAAGAACATGTATAATTCTAGAAGCCTTAAGAACCCAATACACTTCTAGAAGCCTCAAGAACCCATATAATTCTAGAAGCCTTAAGAACCCAATACACTTCTAGAAGCCCTCAAGAACCTGTATAATTCTAGAAGCCTTAAGAACCCAATACACTTCTAGAAGCCCTCAAGAACATGTATAATTCTAGAAGCCTTAAGAACCCAATACGCTTCTAGAAGCCCCCAAGAACCCGTATAATTCTAGAAGCCTTAAGAACCCAATACGCTTCTAGAAGCCTCAAGAACCCATATACTTCTAGAAGCCTTAAGAACCCAATACACTTCTAGAAGTCCTAAGAACCCAATACACTTCTAGAAGCCCTCAAGAACCCGTATAATTCTAGAAGCCTTAAGAACCCAATACACTTCTAGAAGCCTCAAGAACCCATATAATTCTAGAAGCCTTAAGAACCCAATACACTTCTAGAAGCCCTCAAGAACCTGTATAATTCTAGAAGCCTTAAGAACCCAATACACTTCTAGAAGCCCTCAAGAACATGTATAATTCTAGAAGCCTTAAGAACCCAATACGCTTCTAGAAGCCCCCAAGAACCCGTATAATTCTAGAAGCCTTAAGAACCCAATACACTTCTAGAAGCCTCAAGAACCCATATACTTCTAGAAGCCTTAAGAACCCAATACACTTCTAGAAGTCCTAAGAACCCAATACACTTCTAGAAGCCCTCAAGAACCCGTATAATTCTAGAAGCCTTAAGAACCCAATACACTTCTAGAAGCCTCAAGAACCCATATAATTCTAGAAGCCTTAAGAACCCAATACACTTCTAGAAGCCCTCAAGAACCTGTATAATTCTAGAAGCCTTAAGAACCCAATACACTTCTAGAAGCCCTCAAGAACATGTATAATTCTAGAAGCCTTAAGAACCCAATACGCTTCTAGAAGCCCCCAAGAACCCGTATAATTCTAGAAGCCTTAAGAACCCAATACACTTCTAGAAGCCTCAAGAACCCATATACTTCTAGAAGCCTTAAGAACCCAATACACTTCTAGAAGTCCTAAGAACCCAATACACTTCTAGAAGCCCTCAAGAACCCGTATAATTCTAGAAGCCTTAAGAACCCAATACACTTCTAGAAGCCTCAAGAACCCATATAATTCTAGAAGCCTTAAGAACCCAATACACTTCTAGAAGCCCTCAAGAACCCGTATAATTCTAGAAGCCTCAACAAACATGATGCTGATGAAAACAACAATTTATTTCAGGTGATGAAGATGATGGGCCTGAACAACGCTGTGCACTGGGTGGCCTGGTTCATCACTGGCTTTGTCCAGCTCTCTATATCGGTCACTGCGCTGACAGCCATCCTGAAATACGGCCGTGTTCTTCTCCACAGCGACCCCTTCATTATATGGCTCTTCCTCACCATCTATGCTGTCGCCACCATCATGTTCTGGTAACGTACAAGTGTACAGTACTGATCCAGATTGATGGTTTACATGTCAAGATTAGAAAAGATTCCTGATTGATTAGCACATCCAAACTATGTTTATAATTTTCATGTGCTGTTTACAGAGCTCAGGACAGTCTCAGACATCCTTAAAAAAAAGGATCTTTTTGTAAGGATCTATTTTGGTGATCACTGCCAGGATGTAAAAGGATATCGTGAGTGCAGTAACTGATCTCTTCTCTCTCTTCTAGCTTCCTGGTGTCTGTGATCTACTCCAAAGCCAAGCTGGCCTCCGCCTGTGGAGGGATCATCTATTTCCTGAGTTACGTTCCTTACATGTATGTGGCCATCAGAGAGGAGGTGGCCCATGACAAGATCACAGCCTTCGAGAAGTGCATTGCGGTAGACACCTCCCACATCCTTCTAGCTCACATTTGCTCTTCTGAGCAAACCTTCTGACCTTCTGAGCCCAACGTACAAGGTGCTTTAAGATGAAGTTGGTTTACCTTCTCTCCTTCTGTTCACATGTCACTTCCTCGCCCATCTGCAGTCGCTGATGTCCACCACCGCGTTTGGCCTGGGCTCAAAGTACTTTGCGTTGTACGAGGTGGCTGGAGTGGGCATTCAGTGGCGCACCATCAACCAGTCGCCAGTAGAGGGCGACGACTTTAACCTCCTGCTGTCTATGGTCATGCTGATCATCGACGCCACTGTTTACGGAGTGCTGACTTGGTACATAGAGGCTGTTCATCCAGGTGAACCATGACACACTTCATCTGCCTTCATGATGTAATCATCCAATGTTAAGTTGATTGGCATAGACCATGGGGAAAATACATACATACATGCATACATACATACATACATATGTGCATAAATACATACATACAATCACTGGCTTATTAAAAACCCCTATGTATCTGCTCTTTCATGTAATTATCCCAGCAGCCAGTCACGTGGCAGTGTGTAATGCAAACAGGCCATTGAATATTGACATTATACCTTGGAAACACGGTACGGGGAAGTTAGATCTGACTGGTTTTGATCATGGCACGTTGGTGGTAGCAGATGGCCTGGTTTGAGTACTTCAGAAACTGATGGTCTCCTGGGATCTTCACTCTCAACACATCACGTGGAGTCAGAATGCTAAAAACAAAAACCCCCAGCAGTTCTGTGGGTGGAAGTGCTTTGTTCATGAAAGAGGAGAAAGGGAGGAACGGTGATACATCAGTCATACATCAAAATGAACCATACGTATGCGTGTACAATAAGGCATTTCAGAGATTGAGACTGTTCAGAGAGCAACGGGGGGTCTTGCACAGTATTACTATGGTGTACTATGATGTGAGAGGAAGTAGCTTTACTCAGCACACACACACACACACACACACACACACACACAGTACACACAGTAATGCTATTCAGTAACTGTTTTTAAACCTGTTTAATCACTTATTTTATTTGATTGTTTTCGTTTATATCAAAGGCAGTCACCTGTAAAAACCTCTAGTTGCTACATTTTCACTATAAGGCTCTCTCTCTCTCCCTCTCTCTCTCTCCCTCTTCCTCTCTTTCTGTCTCTCTCTCCCCCTCTCTCTATGTCTCTCTCCCTCTCTCTCTCTCTCTCTCTCTCTCTCTCTCTCTCTCTCCTGCAACAATTCATTAATGAGTCGGCAGTTTTCCTGCATATTCATGATCTCCTCCTCTGCAGGGATGTATGGGTTGCCCCGCCCATGGTACTTCCCCCTTCAGAAATCTTATTGGCTGGGCAGTGGGCGCATCGAGACGTGGGAGTGGCCATGGGGGAGCGGTGCTAGGCTGAGTGTGATGGAGGAGGATCAGGCATGCGCCATGGAGCACAGACGCTTAGGTACAGGCCTGACGAGGCGATTTCAGATCACTTATCAGACGCTGGCTTGCTGTTCTATAGATAATGTTTAACCATGGACATAAAAGATGTGGTTATTTTTGAGTCTTGTAAAATAAAAGTTAGAAATAATACATTAACTTTGCCTAATTTTCTTTGCTAAATGTTTTATCACATTACATTGATTTATACTTGTGGCTGAATTAGACAACACTGTTTATCGCCCCCTAGAGGAAAGCCGTGGGATAGAAGAGGAGCCCAGTCACCTGCCTCTGGTGGTGTGCATAGACAAGCTCACCAAAGTGTACAAGACGGGCAGCAAACTGGCTCTGAACAAGCTGAGCTTGAACCTGCATGAGAACCAGGTGGTCTCCTTCCTGGGCCACAACGGGGCCGGCAAGACCACCACCATGTGAGACACTGAGATGTGTGTGTGTGTGTGTGTGTGTGTGTGTGTGTGTGTGTGTGTGTGTGTGTGTGTTTCCTCTGAGAATAACAGTGAGACTGCGACTCAGAAACCCGAAGATGAAGTAGATCTTGCTAATCTTGAAGCCGTTGACTGCTAGTGTTCTGATTGGTTCCCAGGTCTATCCTGACGGGACTCTTCCCGCCCACCTCGGGCTCAGCCACCATCTACGGGCACGACATCCGCACGGAGATGGAGCGTATCAGACAGAACCTGGGCATGTGCCCCCAGCACAACGTGCTCTTTGACAAGCTGAGTGTGGAGGAGCACCTGTGGTTCTACTCACGCCTCAAAGGAATGGAGGAGGAGGACATCCGTAAAGAGATGGACAAGTGAGTCCACACGCCCTCACACAGCCACACACACCTACCCCACACACACACCCCTCACACAGCCACACACACCTACCCCACACACACACCCCTCACACAGCCACACACACCCACCCCTCACACACACCCCTCACACAGCCACACACACCTACCCCACACACACACCCCTCACACAGCCACACACACCTACCCCACACACACACCCCTCACACAGCCACACACACCCACCCCTCACACACACCCCTCACACAGCCACACACAGCTACCCCACACACCCACCCCTCACACAGCCACACACACCTACCCCACACACACACGCCCTCACACAGCCACACACACCTACCCCACACACCCACCCCTCACACAGCCACACACACCTACCCCACACACACACCCCTCACACAGCCACACACACCTACCCCACACACCCACCCCTCACACAGCCACACACACCTACCCCACACACCCACCCCTCACACAGCCACACACACCTACCCCACACACCCACCCCTCACACAGCCACACACACCTACCCCACACACCCACCCCTCACACAGCCACACACACCTACCCCACACACCCACCCCTCACACAGCCACACACACCTACCCCACACACCCACCCCTCACACAGCCACACACACCCACCCCTCACACAGCCACACACACCTACCCCACACACAGCCACACACACCTACCCCACACACCCACCCCTCACACAGCCACACACACCTACCCCACACACACACCCCTCACACAGCCACACACACCCACCCCTCACACAGACACACACCTACCCCACACACCCACCCCTCACACAGCCACACACACCTACCCCACACACAGCCACACACACCTACCCCACACACCCACCCCTCACACAGCCACACACACCTACCCCACACACACACCCCTCACACAGCCACACACACCCACCCCTCACACAGACACACACACCTACCCCACACACCCACCCCTCACACAGCCACACACACCTACCCCACACACCCACCCCTCACACAGCCACACACACCTACCCCACACACCCACCCCTCACACAGACACACACACCCACCCCTCACACAGCCACACACACCTACCCCACACACCCACCCCTCACACAGCCACACACACCTACCCCACACACCCACCCCTCACACAGCCACACACACCTACCCCACACACCCACCCCTCACACAGCCACACACACCTACCCCACACACCCACCCCTCACACAGCCACACACACCTACCCCACACACCCACCCCTCACACAGCCACACACTCCTACCCCACACATCCACCCCTCACACAGCCACACACACCTACCCCACACACCCACCCCTCACACAGCCACACACACCCACCCCACACACAGCCACACACACCTACCCCACACACCCACCCCTCACACAGCCACACACACCTACCCCACACACCCACCCCTCACACAGACACACACACCCACCCCTCACACAGCCACACACACCTACCCCACCCACCCACCCCTCACACAGCCACACACACTCCTACCCCACACACCCACCCCTCACACAGCCACACACACCTACCCCACACACCCACCCCTCACACAGCCACACACACCTACCCCACACACCCACCCCTCACACAGACACACACACACACCCCTCACACAGCCACACACACCTACCCCACACACCCACCCCTCACACAGCCACACACACCTACCCCACACACACACCCCTCACACACCCACCCCTCACACAGCCACACACACCTACCCCACACACCCACCCCTCACACAGACACACACTCCTACCCCACACACCCACCCCTCACACAGCCACACACACCTACCCCACACACACACCCCTCACACAGCCACACACACCTACCCCACACACACACCCCTCACACAGCCACACACACCTACCCCTCACACACACCCCTCACACAGCCACACACACCTACCCCACACACCCACCCCTCACACAGACACACATACCCCTCACACACACGCCCCTCACACAGCCACACACACCTACCCCACACACCCACCCCTCACACAGCCACACACACCTACCCCACACACCCACCCCTCACACAGCCACACACACCCACCCCTCACACAGCCACACACACCTACCCCACACACCCACCCCTCACACAGACACACATACCCCTCACACACACGCCCCTCACACACCCACCCCTCACACAGACACACACACCTACCCCACACACCCACCCCTCACACACCCACCCCTCACACAGCCACACACACCTACCCCACACACCCACCCCTCACACAGACACACACTCCTACCCCACACACCCACCCCTCACACAGACACACACACCTACCCCACACACCCACCCCTCACACAGACACACACACCTACCCCACACACCCACCCCTCACACACCCACCCCTCACACAGCCACACACACCTACCCCACACACCCACCCCTCACACAGCCACACACACCTACCCCACACACCCACCCCTCACACAGACACACACTCCTACCCCACACACCCACCCCTCACACAGCCACACACACCTACCCCACACACCCACCCCTCACACAGCCACACACACCTACCCCACACACCCACCCCTCACACAGCCACACACACCCACCCCTCACACAGCCACACACACCTACCCCACACACCCACCCCTCACACAGCCACACACACCTACCCCACACACCCACCCCTCACACAGCCACACACACCTACCCCACACACAGCCACACACACCTACCCCACACACCCACCCCTCACACAGCCACACACACCTACCCCACACACCCACCCCTCACACAGCCACACACACCTACCCCACACACCCACCCCTCACACAGACACACACACCTACCCCACACACCCACCCCTCACACAGACACACACACCCCTCACACAGCCACACACACCTACCCCACACACCCACCCCTCACACAGACACACATACCCCTCACACACCCACCCCTCACACAGCCACACACACCTACCCCACACACCCACCCCTCACACAGCCACACACACCTACCCCACACACCCACCCCTCACACAGCCACACACACCCACCCCTCACACAGCCACACACACCTACCCCACACACCCACCCCTCACACAGCCACACACACCTACCCCACACACCCACCCCTCACACAGCCACACACACCCACCCCTCACACAGCCACACACACCTACCCCACACACCCACCCCTCACACAGCCACACACACCTACCCCACACACCCACCCCTCACACAGCCACACACACCTACCCCACACACAGCCACACACACCTACCCCACACACCCACCCCTCACACAGCCACACACACCTACCCCACACACCCACCCCTCACACAGCCACACACACCTACCCCACACACCCACCCCTCACACAGACACACACACCTACCCCACACACCCACCCCTCACACAGACACACACACCCCTCACACAGCCACACACACCTACCCCACACACCCACCCCTCACACAGACACACATACCCCTCACACACCCACCCCTCACACAGCCACACACACCTACCCCACACACCCACCCCTCACACAGCCACACACACCTACCCCACACACCCACCCCTCACACAGCCACACACACCTACCCCACACACCCACCCCTCACACAGCCACACACACCCACCCCTCACACAGCCACACACACCTACCCCACCCACCCACCCCTCACACAGCCACACACACTCCTACCCCACACACCCACCCCTCACACAGCCACACACACCTACCCCACACACCCACCCCTCACACAGCCACACACACCTACCCCACACACCCACCCCTCACACAGACACACACACACACCCCTCACACAGCCACACACACCTACCCCACACACCCACCCCTCACACAGCCACACACACCTACCCCACACACACACCCCTCACACACCCACCCCTCACACAGCCACACACACCTACCCCACACACCCACCCCTCACACAGACACACACTCCTACCCCACACACCCACCCCTCACACAGCCACACACACCTACCCCACACACACACCCCTCACACAGCCACACACACCTACCCCACACACACACCCCTCACACAGCCACACACACCTACCCCACACACCCACCCCTCACACAGACACACACACCCCTCACACAGCCACACACACCTACCCCACACACCCACCCCTCACACAGACACACATACCCCTCACACACCCACCCCTCACACAGCCACACACTCCTACCCCACACACCCACCCCTCACACAGCCACACATACCCCTCACACAGCCACACCCACGCCCCTCACACAGCCACACACTCCTACCCCACACACCCACCCCTCACACAGCCACACATACCCCTCACACAGCCACACCCACGCCCCTCACACAGCCACACACTCCTACCCCACACACCCACCCCTCACACAGCCACACCCACGCCCCTCACACAGCCACACACGCCCTCCCACAGCCATACACTCCTACCCCACACACCCACCCCTCACACAGACACACACACCCCTCACACAGCCACACTTCCACACCCACACACGCCCCTCACACAGCCACACACGCCCTCACACAGCCACACACTCCTACCCCACACACCCACCCCTCACACAGACACACACACCCCTCACACAGCCACACTTCCACACCCACACACGCCCCTCACACAGCCACACACGCCCTCACACAGCCACACACACCTACCCCACACACCCACCCCTCACACAGACACACATACCCCTCACACAGCCACGCCCACGCCCCTCACACAGCCACACACGCCCTCCCACAGCCATACACTCCACACGCTTACCCCACACACCCACGCCCTCACACACCCACACACGTCTTCCCCACACACCCACGCCCCTCACACGGCCACACACGCCAACCCCACATGCCCACGCCCCTCACACAGCAACACACGCCCACGCCCCTCACACAGCCACACACGCCTACCCCACACGCCCATGCCCCTCACACAGCCACATATGTCCACCCCACACTCCCACACCCACATATGCCCACACACACCTACCCCACACGCCAACCCCACACACGCCCAGCCCATGCCCACATGCCCACCCTCCATGGTCACCCACACATGGCCACTCCTACACGCCCACCCACAAATGCCCATGCCCACACGCTCACACGCCCATCCCCACACACACCCACACACAACAGACACACGGTGTTCGTGAATTTGAGAGGTTGTCTCGAGACGTGTTATTAGACTTTTTGGTGCGCGTATCTTTTTAAATGGCTTGGCTTCCAGACAGGGCTATTTTAGATCTGCATTATTCCATCTCGCTGAGGAACACAGTGAAGCTTTTTGTGGAGCAGGTCGTGATTTTGTGCTGCTCTAATGCCTCTGCTAACATAACAGCCTCTTTATCGGCCTCCAAGAGTCCTTAAACAGTGGTCATTACTCGAACAAAAGGCAGATTCCAGTGAGTTTCACTAGAATAAACCCGGCAGCATTATTCAAACTTGCCAATCTGATATAAAACCTTCCTCCATCTCACGTCCTATGCTTTATATGGCTGTTAGCTAGAATTACATAATTAGCCATTCTCCCCGTTTTCCCATAATGCTCCCTAATGTGTTTATCTTTGGTGCGTTTCTCTTTGATGGCCGTCTAGGGTCATGTGCATCTGTGAATGACACGGATGATCTCTCCTCTTTGATAGGATGATTGAGGATCTGGAGTTGTCCAATAAGAGGCACAGCCTGGTGCAGACGCTGTCGGGGGGCATGAAGAGGAAGCTGTCGGTGGCCATCGCGTTTGTGGGCGGCTCCCGGGCGGTGATCCTGGACGAGCCCACTGCCGGAGTGGATCCATATGCCCGACGGGCCATCTGGGACCTCATTCTCAAATACAAACAGGGTCAGAACATCCTGTAATTAAAACCAAACCAATGTAAACAACGAAGCATTTATATATTTGTATCATGGCTGATTGAAGGCCTTGGAACAGCAGAATAAACCTTGATGTGCGTGCGTGCATGTGTGTGTGTGTATGTGTATGTGTATGTGTGTGTGTGTGTGTGTGTGTGTGCGTGTGTGTGTGCGTGCGTGTGTGCGCGTGTTTGTGTGTGTGTGCGTGTCTGTGTGCTTGTGTGTGTGTGTCTGTGTGTGTGCGTGCTTGTGTGTGTGTGTCTGTGTGCTTGTGTGTGTGTGTGTCTGTGTGTGTGTCTGTGTGCTTGTGTGTGTGTGTCTGTGTGTGTGTGTCTGTGTGCTTGTGTGTGTCTGTGTGTGTCTGTGTGCTTGTGTGTGTGCGCGTGTGTCTGTGTGCTTGTGTGTGTGTGTGTGTGTGTCTGTGAGTGTGCGTGTGTGTGTGTCTGTGTGCTTGTGTGTGTGTGTGCGTGTGTGTCTGTGTGCTTGTGTGTGTGCGCGTGTGTCTGTGTGCTTGTGTGTGTGTGTGTGTGTGTGTCTGTGTGCTTGTGTGTGTCTGTGTGTGTGCGTGTGTGTCTGTGTGCTTGTGTGTGTGCGCGTGTGTCTGTGTGCTTGTGTGTGTGTGTGTGTCTGTGTGTGTGCGTGTGTGTGTGTCTGTGTGCTTGTGTGTGTGTGTGTGTGCGTGTGTGTCTGTGTGCTTGTGTGTGTGCGCGTGTGTCTGTGTGCTTGTGTGTGTGTGTGTGTGTCTGTGTGCTTGTGTCTGTGTGTGTGTGTTTGCACACACACATAAACAGGTCGAACCATCCTGCTCTCAACTCACCACATGGATGAGGCTGATCTCCTAGGAGACCGCATCGCCATCATCTCCCATGGGAAGCTGAAGTGTTGTGGTTCTCCTCTGTTCCTCAAGAGCACCTACGGTGACGGCTACAAGCTCACCCTCGTCAAGAAGCAGAGCGACTCCCACCCTGCCGGTGAGGCCCACAAGTGCATGTCTGTCTCCAGTAAGCATCTCTTCTTCTGGGTAGTCATCCATTGTCCACCTCTGCACACGAAAAGCCTTTTGTTTATGTGAAATGTTTATGTTTATGGTTTTTATAAATACAGTATTTGACAGGATGTGTTTTCACCCTGTGGTGGTTTTTAATGCAGTTACTGTAATTAATGCCGGTAGGTGCTCAACTACTGACTATTGCGTTCGAGCTCTTTTCTCACCACTCTTTGTTCTGCTTTTAGAACAGCCAAGCAACCTTCCAAACACACCTTCACCTACTTTAAGCTCAGTTTCTGTCTGTTCTCAGACCAGTTGAGGGCACCCCCTTGCTCGTCCATGTCCCTGTGCTCTGAGAGCAGAGTGACCCAGTTTATCCGACAGTACGTAGCATCCTGCCTGCTGGTGTCCGACTCCAACACCGAGTTATCCTACATCCTGCCATCAGATGCAGTCAAGAAAGGCTGCTTTGAGAGACTGTTTCAGGTACACACACACACACACACACACACACACACACAAGTAGGCTTGGGAAAGATTAAAGCTGCTATAATTGATTTTACACTTATTGCAAACTTCCACCACATTTACCCAGATCTTCCAGGGTCCAGATCTTCTCTCCAGCCCAACTCCCTCAATCCAAATCTTTTTACAAATCCAATTCAAGGGCCTGACAGGCAGGATGGACCTTGTCTTTCTGATTGGTTATTGCAGCCAGACTGTGTTGAAATGTTAAGATCCTCAAGACGTTTAGATTAAGTGTTACTAAAAGAAATCCCTTACATCGTGCAAGCACAGTTCACAGGATTAAAATGAAAAATGCTAAATATTCCAAAAAATGTGACTGTTTGTCGATCCGATTCCAATGTTTCTGACTTTGGTAGTTGAAAGAACATAACTGCATTTGAGCAGCATGTTTGGGATGGCAGGAGAGACTGAGTTCTCAGATCGCACACAATGAGGAGTGGAGCAGAAAGATGTGTGGAAGTGGATGTGTGTGCCTTGAGCAGCAGCGAGGCTGACCAGCGGTCTCTCCGCCCAGGCCCTGGAGCAGAGCTTGGACAGTTTGGCTCTCACAAGCTTTGGAGTGATGGACACCACGCTGGAGGAGGTCTTCCTTAAAGTGTCGGAGGAAGACCTGTCCCTGGAGAACAGTGACGCAGGTGAGAGGAAGTAGCCTTATGCAAAGACCTCGCGTGAAAACGTATATACACACACACGTGAAAATCAGCATTTGTTGGAGAAGCTACAGGCAGAGCTTTTGTTTGTCATCTTCCGATTGACATGTTCTGAGGTCTCTTTGTATTTTTCTGTGTCTTAGATTTGAAGAGTTCGCCCGGTGGCGCGTCAGCCGGGAAGCCTTCGACTTTACTAGCTGCGCCACAGTGCGAGGGGGTTGCTGACGGTGCCGTGACCCGGCCGGAGGTGGAGATGAGTAACCTGGTGATGTGCTCCAGGCTGAGCCCTAGCCAGGCCTCCCTGCACTCGGACTCCTCGGTGGGCTCCGTGCGGGGGGACGAGGGCGGTCCGTACTCTGACTTCTACGGAGAATACTGCCCCCTGTTCAACAACAACCAGGACCCAGACTCTGCCAGCCTTAGAGGTGAGGGCATTATACATACATATATTAATATATACACATATATTTGCATATAATATACATATATTTGCATATAATATGCATATATTTATGATGTATTATATATATTATAAATATAAGTCCTGCCCCTCCCTAGATGGTGAGCCATGCCCGCCTGAGCCCATGGTGCTGGAGGGGCAGGGCAGCTTCAAGCTGGAGGGCTGGTGGCTGCGTCTGCGTCAGTTCCATGGTCTCATCGTCAAGAGATTCCACTGTGCCAAGAGGAACACCAAAGGACTCTTCTCCCAGATCCTGCTACCTGCTTTCTTCGTCTGCGTGGCCATGACAGTGGCGCTGTCCGTGCCGGAGATAGGTGAGGCAGAGGGTGGACGTAGACGCTTGTCTTGTGACCGTTCTTCAAGATGGAGCTCCAGTCTTAACACCGCAGCACGTAAAGGTTAACGTTGGACCAATCTCTCTTTTCGCGCCTGTAGGTGACCTGCCTCCCCTCATCCTCTCGCCGTCCCAGTACCATAACTACACTCAGCCGCGAGGAAACTTCGTCCCTTATGCCAACGAGAACCGACCGCAGTACAGGTGAGAGGTTCCTCACAGCAAAGGAAGTTGCATACCGGCATAACTTTTACTTGTTTTACACAATCATAACTGTTACGAATGTCGTTAGCACAAAGTAATGATCCAAATTTCAGCTGCAAGGCTGGCAGTAAAAATGATGAAAACGATACTAGCGATTATGATGACGGTATTATGATCAGGATAAAACTGAGGAGACAAAGATTGCCTTTTCTTCCCACCGTAACGCTCCACCACTCTTGGCTCACTCCAGGAGCAAACTGTCCCCAGACGCCGGCCCATCAAAGATCGTCGAGACTCTGCTCATGCCCTCGGGTGTGGGGGCCACCTGCGTGCTGAAAACGCCCTTCAACAACACCCTGGACCAGCTGGCCCAGACCTTCAACCCCTACGCCCACAACGCCAAGACACTGGCCACCCGCTACTTTGACCCCATGTGCCTGGACTCCTTTACGCAGGGCGTCCCCCTGTCGAACTTCGTGCCCCCTCCGCCCTCGCCGGCTCCCTCTGACGACCCCGAGCCCCACTTTGAGGACGGCCTCTGGAACTACACGGCGGCCCCTCCGACCACCGTCCGCGGTACGGCCGCCTGTCGCGTGCGACGTGCGATAAACTCGCCTCAGCGGACGGCCGTGCAAATGTCACACGTGAACCTAAACCGATTTTGTAATTCCTTTTCACTTCCAGATCCGTTTGTTTTCCTAGGCTGGCGTTTTAAAAATACACATTTGTATAGCCATCGCGCAATGTCAATAAAAATATAAAGAATGCGAAAGAATGGTCAGCGTGAAGCGTTTCCTGTCTGGACAAGCTGACTGCTGTGCTACTCTCGCTGTGTGTCTGTAGAGATGGTGACGTCTCCACCCCCGCTGCCCCTCTCCATCCACGAGCCGGTGCGCTGTGTCTGTTCCATGCAGGGCACGGGCTTCTCCTGCCCCAGCGGGGTCGGTGGGCGGCCCCCGCTCATGAAGGTGGTTACCGGGGACATCCTGGTGGACATCACTGGGCGCAATGTGTCCGAGTACCTGCTCTACACCTCGGACCGCCTGAGACTGCACAGGCACGACGCGCCGCTCCATTCAAACATGCTAATGCCACCCAATTGCATCACTGTAATTAGCATTGTAAATTAGCATTATGCATGCAAGGTCATTCATTGGTGGATAATGGCCACCAATACAATCCATGGTCACATTGTACATGCCGCGTTGCTTCTGCACCACAGATATGGAGGCATCACCGTTGGAAACATCCAGAAATCCGTCCCAGCGTCCTTTGGGAGGAAGACGCCGCCCATGGTGCGCAAAATAGCGGTGCGGCGGGCGTCCCAGGTGAGCGAGTGGCGCGCAGCACACGTGTTCCTCCGGAGCCCCGCCTCCTGCCTGACGCCCCTCCCACTCTCCGCAGGTGCTGTACAACAACAAGGGCTACCACAGCATGCCCACGTACCTGAACGTGCTCAACAACGCCATCCTGCGGGCCAACCTGCCCATCAGCAAGGGCAACCCTGCGGCTTACGGTCAGTCTCCGGGGTCCAGGGCACTGCATTACAGGAGCGCTGTGTGTGTTCATGCCGTCCCTTGATTGTGTGTGTGTGTGTGTGTGTGTGTACAGGCATCACAGTGACCAATCATCCCATGAACAGGACCAGTGCAAGCCTTTCTCTGGACTATCTGTAAGAGTTTGCATGCTCCTTTCAGTCTTTATGCCCTCGTCTCTCCTCTCTCTCCTCTAGATCCTCTCTAACACCTCCTCTGCCCCCCCCCCCCCCCCCCCAGGCTCCAAGGCACAGACGTGGTCATCGCCATCTTCATCATCGTGGCCATGTCTTTCGTGCCGGCCAGCTTCGTGGTCTTTCTGGTCGCTGAGAAGTCTACAAAGGCCAAACACCTGCAGTTCGTCAGTGGGTGTGACCCTGTCATCTACTGGCTGGCCAATTACATATGGGACATGGTAAGGGTGAGGAGCCATGTGTGTGTGTGTGTGTGTGTGTCTGTGTGTGTGTGTGTGTGTGTGTGTGTGTGTGTGTGTGTGTGTGTGTGTGTGTGTGTGTGTGTGTGTGTGTGTGTGTGAGCCATGGCATCTGTCTGCTGTCCATACGCCCACCTCTGGAGTCTAAATGGCTTCTCTCCCCGTAGTTTTCACTCAATTGCTTCCTCCCTCTCTTCATCTCTCCCTCTCTCCCTTTCTCTCCCTCTCTCCCTTTCTCTCCCTCTCTCTCATGGTCTTTAATTTAGATACTGTGTTTACCGGTTTGGTCTTGGTATGCCCTGGAGTGACTTCATAAAATTACCTCACATTGTATGTTGTGTTGTGTATGGTGGGTGTTGTAGATGCAGAGTGCTCTGCTGATAGTAGATGATAATGTTTATGTATGATAATGTTTATGTATGGTGTGTTGTGTATGGTGTGCTGTGTATGGTGTGTTGTGTATGGTGTGCTGTGTATGGTGTGTTGTGTATGGTGTGTTGTGTATGGTGTGTTGTGTATGGTGTGTTGTGTGTGGTGTATTCTTTCAGCAGGGACTGTGGGATTATAGATATATGAACTGTTATTTTATATAAAAGTGTTTGAAAGGATTTGGGTTTAGTGATGGAGGAAGGTAACGGCTGATTTAGTATATCCACCCTAAAAGTCAAAGTCTCTCTTACTCACACACTCTCTATCTCTCTCTCGTGCTCTCTCTCTCTCTCTCTCTCTCTCTCTCTCTCTCTCTCTCTCTCTCTCTCATAGCTCAATTACCTGGTTCCTGCCACATGCTGTGTTCTCATTCTCTTCGTGTTCGACCTTCCTGCGTACACGTCCCCCAAAAACTTCCCAGCCGTGCTGTCTCTCTTCCTGCTCTATGGGTACAGAAACGCACTGCGCACACACGCACGCACACACGCACGCACACACACACACACACACATACATGCGCACACACACACACACACATATACATACATGCGCACACACACACACACACACACACACATATACATACATGCGCACACACATACACACACACACGCACGCACGCACACACACACACACACACACACACATACAAGAAAGAGAATCAGCATGAAGGAGAACAACAGTGAATACATAGAGAATTAATGAATATTCTTAAGAAATGATCTGATATTAATTTTTCATGCACTGAAATTTGGTGTTTATTCTCTTGATTATCACTGGTTTCCCACCTTTCTGCAGCTGGTCCATAACTCCGATCATGTACCCAGCCTCCTTCTGGTTCGAGGTGCCCAGTACCGCTTACGTCTTCCTCATCGTCATTAACCTCTTCATCGGAATCACGGCTACCGTGGCGACGTTCCTCCTCCAGCTGTTCGAACATGACAAGGTACACAGTAGCAGGGTCAAAGGTCAACATCGCTGATTTGGGCAGAAGAGATAGGAACACTTGTTTTGTTTCAATTGCTGTGATTTTCTCTCCGCTCGCCCAGGATCTGAAGCTTGTGAACAGCTATCTGAAGTCCTGTTTCCTCATCTTTCCTAATTACAACCTCGGTCATGGGTTGATGGAAATGGCCTACAATGAATACATCAATGAGTACTATGCTAAAATAGGTAGGTTTGTGCTTTTGCATACATGGAGGCGCCTAACAGCGCTGATCTTTGCTGCCCCCTCATGGTTGTGTTGTGTCCTGCAGGTCAGTTTGATAAGGTGAAGTCTCCCTTTGAATGGGACATCGTGACCCGTGGGCTGGTGGCCATGACCATAGAGGGGTTTGTCGGGTTCCTCATCACCATTCTCTGCCAGTATAACTTCCTCAGGAAACCTCAGTGAGTCTGTGTGTTCAGAATTTGCAAATGTGTTCATGCAAATGTGTGTGTATGAGCACATTACAAACGCGTGTCTGTGTGTGATCGCATTGCTCTGACTGGTGGTCGATGAAAGACAGGAAGAAAATGGCGCTACGTGTTCATTCTTTGCAGGAGAGTGCCAGTAAACAGTCAGCCTGTCGAGGATGACGATGTCGACGTAGCGCGGGAAAGACGAAGAGTTCTGAGGGGAGACGCCGACAGTGACATGCTGAAGATCGAGAACCTCACCAAGGTGAGGCAGCGGCCTCCCGCACGAACCCTCCAGCAGTGTAATACGTTAACCAATCATCAACAGTTTCCAAAGCTGCCATAATCAATATTACAATTCTTGCTAACATCCACCACATTTCATCAAAGGTTTGATACTCCTGAATCTCCTCTGTATCCACCGAAGGAGTCCAGCCTCTCACCTTCAATCCATCCAGGCTAAATCTTTCTCTTAAAGATCCCTCCCAAACTACACATGCTCCTCCTGTGCGATCACTTGATTCATGCAGCGTCAGACAGGAAGGACAGACTCCCTTAAAAAAACATTCAGGACATGTTAATACAACCAAATATTTCAACAGAAGGCAGGTCATTGACCAACACATTATTTTCTTATTGCCTCTCCCAGTCTCTTATAGTCAGTGTAAATGCTTCGTTCTGCAGGTGTATAAATCTCGGAAGATGGGGCGGATCTTGGCGGTGGACCGCCTGTGTCTGGGGGTGCGTCCAGGGGAATGTTTCGGTCTGCTGGGAGTCAATGGGGCAGGAAAGACAACCACCTTCAAAATGCTGACTGGAGACGAGAGCACCACCGGGGGGGAGGCCTTCATCGACAGGAACAGGTACCGCACCTCACCACAGCTTCTGTGTGTTAACAAAGCCCAAAGGCACGCACACACACACGCACACGCGCACACGCACACACTCACACACACACATGCACACACACACGCGCACACGCACACACACACTCACACTCACACGCACACTCACACACACACACACACACACACACACACACACATACATACACCCACACACACGCACACACACACACACACACACACACGCACGCACACGCGCACACACACACACACTCACACTCACACACACACACACACACTCACACACACACACACATACACTCACACACACGCACACACACGCACACACACACTCACACTCACACACACGCACGCGCACACACACGCACGCGCACACACACACACACACACTCACACACACACACACACACACTCACACACACACACACACACACACACACTCACACGCACGCACGCACACGCACGCACACACACACACACACACTCACACACACACTCACACACACACACACACTCTCACACACACACTCACACACACACACTCACACACACACACACACACTCACACTCACACGCATGCACGAGCGCACGCGCGCACACGCACACCACACACGCACACACGCACGCACACACACACACACACACACACACACACACACACACACACACACACACACTGAATTGATTACAATTAGCAGTATATATCTTTCATGAAATCGTTGTGGTGCTACAAATGATGGTCTTTCTAAATAAAGGGAGCAGGACGTCTAGTCAAATCTCTAATCCTCTCTCTCTCACTCATTCTCTCTCTCTTTCTCTCCCTCTCTCTCTCTCTTTCTTGTGCTGTAGTATCCTGAAGGAGCTGTTGCGTGTGCAACAGAGTATTGGCTACTGTCCTCAGTTTGATGCTCTGTTTGAGGACCTCACAGCAAGAGAACACCTGGAACTGTACACACGCCTACGGGGCGTACCATGGAAGGACCAGGAGAGGGTGAGGCGACACCTGAACACACACACACACACACACACACACACACAGTTCCACTGACTTGTATGATGACTTGTTAAGTCATGTTGTGACACACTACAAAATATTCTCTCTCACAGCCACACATGTTAGAAAGTTTCCTCTGAAGTCGTGGTAAATAGTAAATAGTCCCAGCTATTACCAGCTATTTCCACTGCTATTTTATCTTGGTCACAACGGTGCCATTTTTAAAAATAATTCCCTGTAGTTCCTTTTCGCTCCTTGGCGCTGTTTCCACGCTTTCCACTGTTTCAGTACGTGGTGTTTCCATGAGCAGGTGGTCCAGTGGGCCCTGGAGAAGCTCGAGCTGTCCAAGTACGCCGACAAGCCCGCCGGCACCTACAGTGGGGGGAACAAGCGCAAGCTCTCCACGGCCATCGCCCTCATCGGATACCCCTCCCTCATCTTCCTGGTTGGACCTCTGTTCACTCAGTTCTCTTGAGCGCCCCCCACTGACCAGTGGATGGAGCCGGTTCCCCCCGTAACGTCCCCTGTTGTGTGTCACAGGACGAGCCCACCACGGGCATGGACCCTAAAGCCCGCCGCTTCCTGTGGAACCTCATCCTTGACATCATCAAGACGGGACGATCGGTGGTGCTGACGTCGCACAGGTGATGAACTTTGACCCTGCTGTCATATGAGGGGGCTCAGGTGCATTTCACACTGCTTACTGCACGTGACTTTCTCCCGCAGCATGGAAGAGTGTGAAGCTTTGTGCACAAGGCTCGGGATCATGGTGAACGGCAGGTTCAAGTGTCTGGGCAGCATACAGCACCTGAAAAACAGGTGAGCCACACCTCACACAGTACCCAGCAACCTTGCACTGCGCCCAGAAACCACACACAGCACCCGGCAACCTCACACAGCACCCAGCAACCTCGCACAGTGCCCGGCAACCTCGCACAGCGCCCAGCAACCACGCACTGCGTCCAGCAACCTCACACTGCGCCCAGCAACCTCGCACTGGGCCTGTAACCTCGCACTGCGCCCGGCAACCTTGCACTGCGCCCGGCAACCTCACACAGCGCCCAGCAACCTCGCACAGTGCCCAGCAACCTCGCACAGCGCCCAGCAACCTCACACAGCGCCCAGCAACCTCGCACAGTGCCCAGCAACCTCACACAGCGCCCAGCAACCTCGCACAGTGCCCAGCAACCTCACACAGCGCCCAGCAACCTCACACAGCGCCCAGCAACCTCGCACTGCGCCCGGCAACCTCGCACTGCGCCCGGCAACCTCGCACTGCGCCCGGCAACCTCGCACATTGCCCAGCAACTAGCCAAGGCTACACCTCATCATTCTCTGGTTTCCAGTATATCCCAGTAGATCCCAGTATATCTGCTTGTTGCTCTCTTCAGGCCGTCCGATATGTTCACATCCAATCCACAGGTTTGGGGACGGCTACATGATCACGGTGCGAACGAAGACGACTGCAAGTGTGAAAGAAGTGATCCGGTTCTTCAGCAGGAACTTCCCGGAGGCCGTCCTGAAGGTTTGGGCACTTTGTCTCTTGTGTCTTCCTCTTGTGTCTGTGTCTGCCTCTTGTGTCTGCCTCTTGTGTCTGTCTCGTGTCTGCCTCTTGTGTCTGTCTCTTGTGTCTGTGTCTGTCTCTTGTGTCTGTCTCTTGTGTCTGTGTCTACCTCTTGTGTCTGTCTCTTGTGTCTGTGTCTGTCTCTTGTGTCTGTCTCTTGTGTCTGCCTCTTGTGTCTGCCTCTTGTGTCTGTGTCTGCCTCGTGTCTGCCTCTTGTGTCTGTGTCTGTCTCTTGTGTCTGCCTCTTGTGTCTGTGTCTGTCTTTTGTGTCTGCCTCTTGTGTCTGTGTCTGTCTCTTGTGTCTGTCTCTTGTGTCTGCCTCTTGTGTCTGTGTCTGCCTCTTGTGTCTGTCTCTTGTGTCTGCATATTCTTGTGTTTGAATAACATGGGTGTAAATAATAGTCATGTTTTCTACTATGTGTTTATTTTAAATAAATTTTAAAATAAGTTTAAATCAATCATATATGACAAACATTTATTCTACTTAATATTTATATATACTGTGTATAATGTTGTGTAAAGCATTGCTCTAATTGCAAGAATAACAGCAAAGATTACAGAATTTTAGTTTTAGTTTGACAGCCCTTCCATGATATGTTTATGAATATTTAAGAACAGAATGTTTCTTTAATTTATTTATCATTAGTTTCCATTATAATGTGGCCTAGAAATTAAAATTGGAATCACTGTGTTTTGTCTAAACCAAACACAAAAACACATGCAGGACTTTCTGCTAGTTTTGTTTTCATTAGTTGCTGTGCTTGCAGTAACAGTTTGTCACCCATCCCCAAGGAGAGGCACCACACCAAGATACAGTACCAGCTGAAGTCCGAGCGCATTTCTCTGGCTCAGGTCTTCAGTAAGATGGAGCAGGTGGTGGAGGTGCTGAGCATTGAAGATTACTCCGTCAGCCAGACGACCCTGGACAACGTGAGTGTCCCACGTGATCCAACGCCAACTTTGTGCCGCATAACTGTCAGCTTCAAACTACTAATAAGATTGTGTTATGATATTCAACACAATGTATTTACATATAAAACTGCATTAATGATACTCCCTTCAGTCTCTCCTGAAGATGACTTTAAGATTACTTTAATCTCTTTAAGACTGTAACAACATTTAACAATGTTCAGTCTTTTCTTTTCTCTGTCAGGTTTTTGTGAATTTTGCCAAAAAGCAAAGTGACAACTTGGAGCAGCAGGAGACCTCGCCCTCTAGTGGAGGTCAGTCGCCACTGCAGCGTCTGCTGAACATTCTCCGGCCCCGACCAGCTAACACAGAACTGAATGCTCTGGTCAGCGAGGAACCGGAGGAGCTGGAGAGTGACGATGACGAAGGTCTCATCAGCTTTGAGGAAGAGAGGGTGAGACTTATAAACTTACAAATAATCACCTTTCACTTTTACAGTACTGTGCAAACAAAATTTGAGAACAAAACACAAAAACTATTGAACAAAATCTTTCTTTTTTAAATTAAACAACTTGATGTCAGCTTGATGTCTTGATGTCTACGTTTATTTGGGGAAAACTGATACTCTGATACTCTGTCAGAGAGTCTGTCAGGAAAATCAGATACTTGTCAGAGGGTATAGCAGGACATTATGTCAGAGGGTATAGCAGGACGTTTTGTCAGAGGGTATACCAGGACGTTTTATCAGAGGGTATACCAGGACGTTTTATCAGAGGGTATAGCAGGACGTAGCGAACGTAAACTGTCGACATTGGGGGGGAGGGGGGGTGGCGAACGCATTTGGGCATCTGCTGGATAGATAGATAGATAGATACTTTATTGATCCCAGAGGGAAATTCCTGAGTATTCCTGGAAATTCCTGCTACGTGTTTGTTGTTGCCATAAAGGCAATCCCCGGCATCGTCTTGAGATCGCGGTGTGTGATTTCAAAATAAGACCGCATAGCGCGATTGAAAAAAAAGATTCCTAAAAAAACACTTTTCAAAACAGCTCGCGGGCCAGAAATAGATAGCCCGTAGGCCGCATGTAGCCCGCGGGCCGCTATTTGAGTATGGGGGATATAGGAGGACGTTTTATAAGAGGGTATAGGAGGACGTTTTATCAGAAGGTAGGCCTATAGCAGGACGTTTTGTCAGAGGGTATAGCTGGACATTTTATCAGAGGGTATAGCAGGACGTTTTATCAGAGGGTATAGGAGGACTTTTTGTCAGAGAGTATAGGAGGACTTTTTGTCAGAGGGTATAGCAGGACGCTTTATCAGAGGGTATAGCAGGACATTTTATCAGTGGGTATAGCAGGACATTTTATCAGAGGGTATAGCAGGACGTTTTATCAGAGCGTATAGCAGGAGGTTTTATCAGAGCGTATAGCAGAACGTTTTGCCAGAGAGTATAGGAGGACGTTTTATCAGAGGGTATAGCAAGACGTTTTGTCAGAGGGTATAGCAGGACATTTTATCAGAGGGTATAGGAGGATGTTTTGTCAGAGGGTATAGCAGGACGTTTTGTCAGAGGGTATAGCAGGACGTTTTATACTATTTGGCAGCCTTTCTTTATTTTTGGTCAAGAACATGCAAGCTGACAGCACGATAATGTAATTATTAATATGGTTATTATTTATTTATCATTAAAATATGCAGGGTTGCCAACTTTTCAAGATCACTTGGAGTGAGATTTGAACCTGGAGGGGGTGGCAAGTGTAAATTGTTGACGGTTGGGTTGGCGAGCGTAAATTGTTACTGGGTGGGGTGTAAAATGGACACAAATTAAGTATTATATCGCGATCGATCAATCGCCAGTGGCCATAGATCAGAGGTAAATAAACTAGTTTTTTTTTTCGGTGTGAGAAATCGGAAGTGTGGCGTGAGAGCGTGTGTCTCACGCTCAATGCGTGAGAGTTAGCAACCCTGAAATATGTGATAATGTGGTACAGTAAAAAAAATAAAGTTAAAAGGAAGCAGCGAAGAACTTTCGCACTACAATCAAAAACCAACGTTGTTACATGACTTAATAGTCTTTTGCATAGTATTGTGAATATGAAATATTCTAGTAGGAAAAATGAATTGCTTGGGCCCTTCAAACAAGATGTGGTGATGATGGTTCTATTTTTCTATTGTGCCTTTAGGTGCAGTTGTCCTTTAACACAGATACTCTCTGCTGAGACAGCAATGGCAGGAGGAAAGAGAAAAGCAACGCTTCAAGTAAAGACTTCAGTCTGGCCACAGATACACATGCCCATAGCAGCTCTGTGGAAAGGCTTCCAGCCTTAGAAAGACACGTGCCGTTTGGTCATGTGCACTGTAACAGTGGGCGGAGTATGTAGCCCTGGTCAACTCCACCAGTGCTCAGAGGCTGTTCCAGTGGGACGCAGGAACAGAGCGTGCAAACGGACTGGACTGCAAATGGTTCCAGATAAGAGGAAATGTCCAGTGCACAAAATGAGTCTTTGGAGAATTGCCCCGGTTATGGACTGCCTGGCTGTTCCACAGAACAAATGTCTATAGGAGATGATGTTTCTGTTGAAATGTTGAAACTCATTTCAAATATATGCTGGACAGAATTAATAAAGTAATGCGTTTCTTGAATGATCATTTACTCAGACTGCGTTTGGTTTGATTTTTATTTTTTTTTGTTTTAGGTAAAAGGACTTAAACATCCTGAAATTAATTATGTACATGCTGTTTTGAATTAGTGCTTTATAGCTGTTGAGGATAACATAATGTATGACCATTTTGGGTTCGGCATTTGTATCATGTTAAACGTATTGTTTTTATGACTGGTTATACTTGTTTTTCAGTTGAGAAATTGATGTAGCTACATCTTTGGACCTAATCTTTGTTAATATGTCAATCCTGCCTTGAGAGCATGCTATAGAGTCAAGCCTGTGGTATGTCCTATATTTTCTGTCTGTAGGTTGAAGAATGATTTATTTTGCCTAATGAAGTGTTTTTGTATACATGTGATTTGTTGGAATTGTTCAAGAATGCTGACATAAAAATGCACCTTTGTCAGAGCTTTGAAAAACTAACTGGAGATTAATTCTATGGCCTTTAGATGAACTGGTCAGAACCAGCCCTGATACTATGGATACTATGTTTAAGATGACCACCTACTGAATGTAAATGGCATGAAAATATTTTGCACATATTAGTGCCTCCTAAAGCTAGGGTTTCTTATCTGTCTGACAAACAGGGGAGCACTTTCTACACTGAACACTTTCATTTTGATGTTTAATTCTATATTTATTGGCTAAGACAGTTGAGGTGTAAACCTGTGTAATGATCCTATTTGGTTACATTCTTGAAAATAATGGAGAACTGCATAAGGCAGACTGAGATGTCAATGTACAGTATATGTTCAATACAACTGTTTCACTAGCACTGTGATGCCAAAGGTGAACGTTTTGATTCAACTGCTTTTAAAAACATATTGATTTCAGGACCTTTTCTGGACCTTAAATGTTTATCTTGCATTTTGTTTGGCAGCCAGTAAAGGATATGTTTGTGATTTTGTTTTATTTTTTGTTCCTTACCTTGTAATTGATTTTAGTCAATTTGGACAGTAATCTATCCTAAAAAATTAAAGGGTTTTACCCATGTTATTTAAAATGACTTTTAACTGATGTCCATTTGTGTCCATGTTTCTTGTCTGTTGCAGGTTGTACGCTGTACAGAACCATGTGATCTGTGATATTAACGTTTTGATGGTCTAAAAGTGTTCAGTGTTTGGCTCAGGCAGTGGTTTATCTTAACGATGGCTTGTGTTTAGCTTAATGATGACGTGTTAATCCTAACAATGACTTGTGGAAACCAATTAATAAGATGTCCTCTAGGTCGAAAACATTAAATAATGAAAGAAAGAGCCGGATATGAATAAGGCTGCCACGGGCAACTTCGTGTTTTATTTTTCATGTAAACCAACCAAAGGGAAAAATAATATTTTTAGATGTATGACCTGAAACTGAGTCATAGTTTCCTTTGCTATTCTCCAAATATTTTGTTGTGAATAAAACTCAAAAGTTCAACTCCATTGAACTCCCAATTCTTCCTTCAGTAATTTAAGGACATTGCAAGTTGTGGCTGAACGCAGGGCCACATTGTATCGATTGGAAAAATAGGTTTCAATAACATTCAAAGGCAAAGGTTTGGTTGCAGTTATTATTACATAATATTATTACATTATTCGCATGTAACACACATACTTGTTTCCACCTGTTTTTTTTCTGTAACCTTGTGGTGAATTATAAAACAAAACAAATTGATGAAGTATGCATTACATTTTTAATGTAATTTTTAATGCAACAAGTACAAATTGAATCCAAATTAATCTAGATCCAAATGAATGGGCACTTAACCTTTCTGTTTTGTTTTAACCTGGACTGGTGAACTGCAGAACTACAAAGTAGTAATAATACACCCAGGGACAGAGTAATGACACCTGCGGCTACCTGGGTGTTGACCTGAACTATAAACTGGACTGGTCAGATTACACACAGGCCTTCTACAAGAAGGGGCAGTGGAGACTTTGCTTGCTAAGGAGGCTTTTGGAATACAGACCTTCTAAGACCTTCTCAGTCCTTTTTGTGACTCTGGTGCAGAGATGCTCACAAGTCATTTTTTGCAAGTCCAAGTCAAGTCTCAAGTCTTTGATCTCAAGTCTTTGTTCTCAAGTCCAAGTCAAGTCCCAAATATTTGAGTGACACTGTAGTCGCAAATCACTGTATAGTTGTAATGGTCTGTTATGACACTTCTGATGTATAATAGCTTAAACTGGTAAATGAAGAAATACAA
Source organism: Brachyhypopomus gauderio (assembly GCF_052324685.1). Lineage (NCBI taxonomy): Eukaryota > Metazoa > Chordata > Actinopteri > Gymnotiformes > Hypopomidae > Brachyhypopomus > Brachyhypopomus gauderio. The sequence continues at coordinate 33,862,937 of NC_135213.1, read as the reverse complement.
TTTTTAAAAGTGCGCACGCACACACAAATGTTGTCCAGATAAATTTTGTATCCGTATTTTTCTCCAAAAAGTATTTTTCTTACAAAACTGACATTTTTCTGGATACAATATTCGCTTCTTTCAGTAGAACATCTGCTATATTTTGTTTTAAAAGATAAAGGAGGGCTGTGAAATTAAAAAATTAAAAACAGAATTCAAATTTTACAATAATAATGATTCTGACATAAAAAGCCCTGCAGCAACAACTATTTGTGTCCTAATGAACTGGATCAAACACAATCTATTTGAACTTCAAGGTGTCTTTCAGTGTCCAATACAAGGAAAATGTTTATGCAACTAACGCATTACATTTTTAAAAGATCAGGATTGACAGGGTACTTGCACTTAGCCTGGCTCGGTGAGGGCGCATTATGAGGCCTCCATGACTGAACACCCTCTCTACTGGTGCACTGGTGGCAAGTCAATACCAATATTGCAATATTGCTAATAACCTTTCAGGCAGTGACTAACCTTTCCGGGTGGGTTTTCAGGTGGCGAATAAAATTAGATGTGGTGGAACCAGCGTACTGTATTTTTATGCCACACACTCTGCAGTTTGCTGCTCTTCTATTTGCTACTTGTACTTGTTTTGTACCCAAAACTTATTATGAATGGTGGAACAGAAGCGAGCGTCCTCACCAGCGCCGTCATGATCGCGATGTTTTGCGGCGCGCGCAGCGCCAGGTTCGGAGGTGTGTGGAGTCGCGCGCAACGGTCACTTGCGAAATAGGCCCTTTTCACAACAAAACGGAAATACGTCACCGCCGGGTAAAACAAGTTCCGGTACTCGCAGAAGATAGTTGTTGTCAATTCACCTCAGCATGGAGCGTGTGTTTACTTCATCCCTGTCGTCGCTGCCGAGACTGAATTTTAAATACGTTTCCAGTATCGTTGGAGAACATTCAACAACGAACGGTTCCAAGTTAAATAGAGGCTACAAATTGTTTGTAGAATAATTTATTCACTTATACCAGGGTAAGCTAACACCAGCTAGCACTAGCTAGGTAACTATTATTTAAGGTATAGCTGGTTCCATTAGTCATCCTACGGAGTGGTAAAACAGTCTATATTATTATGATATATATTATAATATTACAAATGATACTGACAGCTTTAGTTAACAATATCTAGCTAGGTTAAGCTGGGCGTACACTGTGCGATTTTTGGCCCATTTTCAGCCGATTTTTCACTCGTGCGACTATTTTTGCGATCGGGCTGAGTTTCGGCTCAATCGCGTGTCGTGCATCGTATAGTTTACACAGGTAAACGAGGAGCGATTCACACCTCACGACCAACTCCCGATCAGAAATCGCAGCGTCGCAAGAATATCAAACATGTTTGAAATTCAAATCGCTCCTCGTGAGAGTATCGCACTGTTGAAGCAGCTCCACGAGCCGACTCTCCCTGCGATTTAGTCGTAGTTTGAGCTGGTACATGATTTAAAATATCGTACAGTGTACGCCCAGCTTTAGCAAGCCAAGGGACGTCAGCTATTGATTGTTTGGTTTACATCAGTATCAATAAAGTTCATGACACACACCAAGTTATTACGTGTTATTGTTTATTCAGTGTCCAATATAGTCGACAGCAAAGTGATGGTCAGAGCTGGATGCTACCGAGCAGAGCTGGATGCTAGCGGATCACAACTAGTTTCAGAGCCGTTTCAGTGGAACAGTTGCTGTCCGCATTTGAAAGAGCAAACTCTCGACTAGTAGATGTTCGTGGTGTACTGCCAGCCGAGAGCTTGCTCTTTTTTAGCTAGATGCTATCGGATCACGGCTAGAAGCTAGCGAACCGGGGCTAGAAGCTATCGGATCGGGGCTAGAAGCTATCGGATCACGGCTAGAAGCTATCGGATCGGGGCTAGAAGCTATCGGATCGGGGCTAGAAGCTATCGGATCACGGCTAGAAGCTATCGGATCACGGCTAGAAGCTATCGGATCACGGCTAGAAGCTATCGGATGACGGCTAGAAGCTACCGAACCGGGGCTAGAAACTATCGGATGACGGCTAGAAGCTAGCGAACCGGAGCTAAAAGCTAGCGAACCGGAGCTAAAAGCTAGCGAACCGGAGCTAAAAGCTAGCGGACCGGGGCTAGATGCTATCGGACCGGAGCTAGAAGCTAGCGAACCGGAGCTAGAAGCTAGCGGGTAACAGCTAGATGCTAGCGGACGTACGTGTACTCCCAGCCGAGAGCTTGATCTTTCAAACGCGGACAGCAACTGTTCCACTGAAACCGGCTGGGAACAGTAACAGTACTGGGGACAGTAACAGGGAACAGCACCAACTTTTAGCCGCGAACTTCCTGCTATGTAGTCTGCAGCAGTGAAATGCTGGCTACACACAAAGATGCTCCGTATCACAAAGTTTTCCCCTTCATCCCTCCTAATTGCACAAACCCATTTTCTTTTCTGCTCGTCGTCAGCCGGAAAACCGTAGAAACTGAGATACGACTGTTTTTGCTTCGAGATCGAGCACCCTGGTGCACTGCAAAAGCTCTTGTTATTGGACTCTGCCATTGTTTAATGTGTAACGGAAGTAACTTTACCCTGCAACGAGAGCTTCCGGAAGAAAAAATGCGGAAGTGTGAAAAGGGCCTATACTTGACGCGTCGCGAAAATGTTACGTCAGCGGGAAGTATTTCATTCAGACAGGCGGAGAAAAGGTTGTCAAATGAAACGCAAAAGAACATTACAAATAAAAGATTGTTCACGAGTCTCAAATCACGAGTCCAAGTCGAGTCGCAAGTCTTTTGAATGCAAGTCTAAGTCGAGTCTGAAGTCACTGTATATGCGACTTAAGTGCGACTCGAGTCCGAGTCCCAAACTCGAGTCCCCATCTCTGCTCTGGTGGTATCAGTCATTTACTATGAGATCATCTGCTGGGGTAGCAGCATCACGTCAACCCACAGAACGAAGCTAAATGACTTATCAGGAAGGCGAGCTCCGCACTGGGGTGCACTTTGGACTCTGTGGAGGCAGTTGGGGAGAGAACGATGATGAATCATCATCCATAATGGAGAACACTGCTCACCCACTGTAGGAACTGTGGGAGCACTGGGCAGCTCGTCCAGTGACCTGCCTATCCACGCGCAGTGCTCGAAGGAGAGAGACCGCACTTCTGTCTGCTGTCAGCCTGTAGGACCAGCACTGCCCCACAGATAGTCAGGCACATCTAATTAAACCCAGACATTTTTCTATCTGCTTTCCATGTACAGTAACTCATTCATATATGTGCAATAAATTTGATATATGTGCAATGCTGTCATCCCATACAATATTTACGGTTAAAATTTACTATTACAGTTTTTTTCAGTATACTGTTTCAATATTTCTTGTATGCTGATGCAACACTGCAAATTTCCCCACATGAGATGATAAAAGTCTAATACCAAAAATCTTTCATGCTCTTATCAATTCTTTTTTTAGAAGTGCAATAATTTTTTTAACTGTGTGTAATAGTTAAATTATGTGCAAAACCCCTTCTGCTGGACACTTTGGCTCGAATATTCTATTGTTTTTTACTATTTATTATCATTATTATTATTTAAGTAGTAGCTTTTTAGTTATTTAATCTGTGTATGGATATCCATTCTCTTTTTCTTTTCTCCTCTTCTCTCAATTTCTCTCAATTTATCTGAGGGGAACCTCCCAAAGGGATCAATAAAGATTGATTGATCGATCGATCTATCTATCTATCTATCTATCTATCTATCTATCTATCTATCTATCTATCTATATCTATCTAATCTATCTAAAATTGTAATTGAAAATCTAAATGTCATTGAAATTCTGTCACCCACACCCAATCTGTACCATACAGTCATACAGTGCTGAAATCTCAGAAGAAGATTACAGAAAATCTGAACACAAATGGTGGAAAATTAACAGCAAATCCATTACAACAAACATATCAATACATAGTATACACTGACCCTAACCTAGCCCTTCTTTTGTTAAACACCACTGACAGAAACACCAGTAACTGCTGTATCATCTGCTGTAACCTCCGTTAATAGTATGACGACACGTCTGTCCTGTCTGCAGTCTGGATGCAGGCAGACACTGTGTGTAAAGACCAGTGGAGTCTTTGGCACAGAAAGCCTGGTGGGGCACAATAAACTCTGGACACTGTTCAACACTCTGGATTGAAGGAGTTGTTTTTTTGCCCTTTCCAGACTGAAACCGTCTGGCTGGTGTGGTCCCAAACGTTTAATCTCCAATTTTTTTTGTTCGAATGGCACAGTACTAAATTTAGCATTTATTAAATTGTTGAATTAATAATATTTTCATTTCCTTAAGAGGGGACCGGGTTTGTCTTTGTATTTGCAGGATGTATAAAAGTGTTGTGATCTTATTGCATTTTAATCACAAAAGAGGGGATTGAAGGAATATTTTGTCTTCTCATGTTTGCTGTAACTTTGAACATTGTGTCCTCTAATGTTCTATGTGACCCCTGACACCCTATTTCACCCCTCCCCCTCCTCCTCCTGTATGTTCTCTGTGAGTGTACCAGAGAGGGCTTATCATTTCCTCTCCAGGTGCTGTGTTTCCTGTCTACTATGCTGTACACGTATGAATTATGCTCTGCCTCCACACAGGCTGCTTGAGAAGATAATTCCATACATGGTTGAGAAGAATGCATTTGTTTCCATATATGGTAGAATATATTACATATGTTAGACTAGCCTCATTGAGCCCACCCTGTTGCTTGCACGCATAGGGCTGGTCTGTGTATGTATAAATGAGAGGAGCGCCCTCTCATCTTTGAACATCTGGGTACAGATTGCCTGTGTGAATAAACTTCTCTACTGCAAGAGTAGTTTGTTCCTCATTTGTTCTGGGCTAGCTCGCCGCCACACACTTCTCTGCAGAGTGTTACTATCAATTGATGATTCTTAGTGGTGATCCTCCAAGACCCTCCGCTTTCATTATTGAACACGACAAGAGGCGCTTTCTACAGAGAAACAAAACTCTTACATGTATTTTATAGAAACACTAATACCGTAAATGTTTACTAAACGTGTTGACTTAGACCTATGCAAATCTATGTTTTTTTACTGCATGTTCTTCTCGCCAACGTGACTCTACCCCACTTCTCATTATCTGAAGTACTCTGAACATGCGCAGTGTTTTCCACGAACGCTGACTGACTCACCATAGCCCGCTAAGAGACGTCTTTGCCTGTACGTAACAGGTACAGGGAGATGTTTGTAATGTAATTTATGTGTGCAATAAATACGCAATAATATTACTTCTGAAGAAAATGTATTTATATTTTTTGTTCCGTTCAATTACACAGGTCAACAGCATTTTTGGGGCCAAAGATATTTCAACGAATTTAGGGTAACTTTGGGGTGCTGATTCTGAATATGTCATCAGTTTTGCCAGATTGGCTCAAGTTTTTGAGATTTTTCGTGAAATGTGTAAAAAAAAAAAGACGTAATTTGCTACACGCGCATTAACTTTATTTTATTTTATTTAAAATAGGCCAAATACACTTTTTTTATGAAGTCTGTTATGTTTCTTCTATGTTTTTGCAGTGTATATTCACCACAAATGTAACAGAATGTGTCTGGATCGTTAAGACAACTTCTTCTTGATGAGTTCATGCTTTTCACTGGAAAATAGACAACAACATAAAGTTAGTGCAAAAATCAAGCTATGAACAAACTTTTAGAACACTAATTAACAAAAAACTATATTGAGAACTGCTCAGTTCAAGTACTAATCCCAAGAAATTAATGAGATGATGCGTCGCATTTACCAACAAGTGCTATAAATAAGATACCAAAAATCTCAAAAACTTGAGCCAATCTGGCAAAACTGATAGCATATTCAGAATCAGCACCCCAAAAATACCCCAAATTCATTAAAATATTTTGGACACCAGTAAATTTTTTTTTTTGTTGACCTGTGTTATTGATCATGTCGTGCACTGCTCCACAGCGACATCTGGTGGGGCCAGGCACCATCTGCCCCTAATGTAGAGACGCACCTGCGGCCTCGTGTACAAAGACTTGCGTGGGTTTCTTACTGAAACCTGGCGGACGGACAAATCTAGAAAATGGCGTAAGTAAAAAAAATCCGGATTTATCAAACCGTGCTGACGCCGGAATCCACGCACATTTCTTTTGTACATCCCAATCAACGTGGAATTGAGCGCACGTGAGAGAGTGGCTGACTCCTCCTGCGACACGCCCCCTATAAATATGCTAAACGGCGAAAGAAGATCTTCACCGAATGTGAAGTTGAGAAGGACCTGAATGAGGTAGAGGCGCGGGAAAATGTTTGTCTGGCACGCTTTAAATGTTGTGGGGTCAGAACAACGCACATTAAAATAAAAAAAGAGGGGCAGGAGATATCACTCCACTCATGAACTTATTCCATTTAACCAGAGAGTTGCCGGTATTGTGGGTGACGCGGCCCTCACCGGCGTGGTGGATCATAGTGTGAGGGAGTGTGATTGGTCACAAGGTAAGTATTTATTTCTACAGGTCAGTGGTGTTTGGACGTCTTAAAATATGTCTACATAGTAGTGACATAAGAATAAAAAGTCTCGGTCATTTTTGTTATTACACATTTTATTTCCCTTTCAGGGCCTGAAAGCAGAGAGAACACGCGGCTGATGACGGCTGTTCTGCAGTCACAGCAGGAGATTGTGAGGGGAATCGGTGAAATGAACACACACCTACAAAATATCAGTGATGCGCTCACTAGTATCAGCAACTCAATAAAATAATTGATTAAAAATTGAATGCTGTCTCTTACTTTTTTATATTGTAGCTATGATTTGTTGCCTTGCTTGTATGGCACCTGGGTTAACTTAAAAATAATTACCCATGTTTTAAATTAAGCTGGACATTTAAAATACTTATCTAAATGCTTTAGATTTGTTGCTTACCAAGAAGCCACCCATCACACACTCTGCCAACTTGTAATCTTATCCCGAATCATGGGTTGATCCAGGCCACCGTACCACTACATTAAGGCACATTTTGCATCACAGATTATTTGCACGTTTATGGAATGAAAGTGCTTTCTATTCACATAAGCACATTTTTCCTAAGATGGTACCTTTATAGAAATTTGTGCAGTCCATCGCTCCGATTACACTGAAGTTTCTCTCTCCAAAACTGGACCCAACACGTCAGAACTCCAAGTGGACAGCTATTGAAAATCTGAAACTGCTTATAAGCCAGTCATCATGGTCCAAAAAATTCTAATGGTCACGGAAAACGCGCTCTCGGCAAATTCGGCCAATAGCAATATCTAATGCCAACGCTGCCATCTCCCAAGAACTCCAGCGCAACATTTCATGCATGTTTATATAATCTAGGCTACGTGGAAACACGTTGAATGATTATTTCAGTAAGGCAATGCCATTGATAAATTTACTGTTTAATTGTCTGATTAATTTACTTTTTTACCCAATAAGTGCTTACTACAATGTGTGCATAAAGGATATCTTTAATAGTTGCAATTTCAATGCACCACTTCTTACTGTCGCTAAATGACAAAAACACATTAGAAACATACGCACGCCTGAAGTGAAAGTGCCGCACTTTCTCACGTCCAAGTCACGTTTAGTACGTTTAGTGAATCACAGCGTACGCACCGTTCGTACATGAGGCCCCTGATGCCCTGATGCTACAGCGATCCATGGTCAGGACCACAGAACTAATTATATATTGGCAATAAACTCCATATTTCCTTTCACAAACAATACTCCAATGTTGTCTGGATTTTGTCAATGATGTTGGCCCAGTCAAATTTTAAATGTACTACAGGCTATTTGACAAACCTAAATTGTTTGTATTGTTTTAATGTATTTTTGCATTGTTTTAAGTTAATACTGCCAGTGTTTCAGCCAAGAAAATAGCCCATTTAGGAATAAACGTACAATGTACAATAAATGTACAATTCCTCACGTATTTTTTTGGACGTTTTCATATTGTGCACATGAAAACTACGTTTCCCAGCATTCTGCGTGCAGTTCTGTGGTCTCTGATAGGCTATGAGGCGCTTGGGGAAGTGCACGCCGCTTTAAGGTGTGCTTGGATGGTTCCCGGCAATTTCATACATGTGCGGTGCTTCAAGCCCATGCAAAGATTTATTTAAAACATTGCAGTACTTTGATCAAATACGGTAAAGTTGTGCATTTGACACATTTATATAAGCGCATAAAATTACTGCACCGATTGTGCTTCTTGTCCTTCGTTTATCTCTATTTTGCTAGCTAGCTAGCTAGGACATCTAACTTCCAAGTGGTTAACCCAACTCGGCTACTAGATTCAGTGAAATGATCGAGTTAATCCAGATATTTTTATTTTACTGAGATGACACTAATAAGCCAAGTAAACTAGCCAACTCCGTTTGTTAACACGTGTTAATGCGGAGTTTATAGCTTATAAGATGTCGTTTAAACCGCTGACCTGGGTAGTTAAGAGTATATAGTAACTGATTTATTTTGTTGCTTATGTTTTTCGTTTTGATTGTTTTTAATGTGCGAACTATCTAGTTAATGATGTTTATATGCGTACTGCTTTGCGCTGGTAAAGCGGAAGGGTCGCTAGTAGCTCGCCTCAAATTCCCAATAAACATCGCCCAAGGGAACAGATCTGAGTTTCCAGCACAAGGCAGTCGGTCTTTTTAGGGGATCAAAAACCTTGAGCTACAATCATGACAGTGCAGGACAACCAGTCACTGAGACTCTGATCACGCCAGATGTGAAATCGTACTGAATGTAATTGCGTAACTCATAGTGAATTGAACGAGCAATATTAATATTAATATCGATTACGATTCAGTACCGATCGTCTCCAAGCTTTGACGGCAAGACGTTTTCCCGGATTGTTATTAAACCTGCAGTATGTGGTTTGTCAGCCTGCTATGTCTCAGGAACCTGGACCAAGCGGTCTGTCCACGCAATCCCACTCACAGTCACAGACACAGTCCCAGCCTGGATCCAGCTCCTCGTCTGGCCCAGCGTCTTCCAGCCAGACCTCGTCCTCTGGCTCTGGGACCCTGAGCTCCGTCGACACTGTTCCGGTCACTGAGCTCTCGTCCATTCCTGAGGAGACAGAAGAGCCTGAACTCAAATACTGGGGACGCATGGTGCCCCTGATCAGGGGCTTTAATGTTCTCAGTAAGTACGCTGCGTGTTTTCCTGAATGTTGACAATTTCCTGGCATGGTCTTTCCTTTCCTGTCTTATACCACTTACTGTAGGGCTCTACAGTCATACTGCCCCACATCATCACTTGGTTTGGTGGTCAAATCCTGTTTATGTTCTTTCAGAGCTGTGTTCAAGTCCTGGGTAGGGTGGTTGTCTTCAGCATTTGTCACACAGGAAGATTTAAAAATATCTGGTAATTGACTAGCTGAGGATTAATAAGTGGTCACTCATCTCTGCTAAACATCTTACTGTCTGTTTCAGCTTTTGCATGAGCTGAACAACTGGTGTCTTAATGAATTTGCAGGTGCATTAAGTTTTTTTTTTTTTTTTTAACTAAACACGTTTAGCACATGCAGATGTGTCCTTAATAACATTAGGTGAAACATAGGTGTTAATAAAGAAGTGGTTCTAAAGCAGTTTTTATCTTGCAGACTGCGTAGAAAACCAGTACTACTTTGGCAGAGACAGCAGATGTGACTACTGTTTCAATGACCCTATAGTGCTGGAGTCACCACGCTATAGAACTTACAGCAAGAGACACTTCAAAATTTTTAAGGTAGGTACTTAAGTAAATGTGGGGTAACCTGCATTGTGTGTGGAGTGCTACCTCTTGTGTGTGTATGTGCGCACCTGTGTCTGTCCTGCATCTGTGATTATAGGCCTGTGATTTTTCAGGATGGGAATCTGGTGTGTCTAGAGGACCTCAGTGGGAACGGAACGTGGGTAGATGACACCGAGGTTGGCAAAGGAAAACGAATCCCTCTCAACAACAACTCCGTGGTTTCACTCGCTGACCCAAAACACAAAGGTAGACGTTTTGCCTACGGCCCTGGCTAACACCTCACTACCCACTGACAGATGTTTCATGTTAACCTGCCTTTTTATCTTCCTTTACCAGTTTTCATGTTCGTGGACATGACTGAGGATGAACAGCCTAATTTCCCGAAAGAATTTAGAGAGAAATACCACGTCACACGCAAGATCGGCTCGTACGTAAAGTTTCAAACTGAAATGTCTTGTAATATTATATGCGTTCTAGAATGGAACAATAGAAATTATAGAGTTAGGTGTTAGCAACACCAGGTTCATGGGTTTATTTTCCAAGGGACACACACACACACACTGTCATACTAATACATATGTTAATAACCCTGAATAAGAGCAAATGTGTCAAATGCTGTAAACATGAATGTAAACTACAGTTTCAATTAGGAAGTTTAAAGTGCTTCAGAATGTTCTGGTATAAAAGTGACGTTTGGGCTTTGTGATGACACACAACCCTCCATTAAGCCTTGCGGGGCGTCAAAGGGCAGTGCCTCCATCCTGCTTCGTCTCTCTGCCCTGAAATGCTGCTCCTGTCGACAGGGGCGTGTGTGGCGAGGTGCGGCTGGCCATCGAGAGAGAGACGTGCAAAAAAGTGGCTTTGAAAACAATAAACAAGAACGACTTCCCTTCAGTTGGCGTATGAGAGACCCTAAAATCATCACATTAAATCAAAATTATATTTGATTATGCAGGACTTTATGTTAAATGTCACTGATTTCATTTTCCCCCCTGTAGACTGCAGTAAGAAATGCTGAGAGAGAGATTGAGATATTAAAGAAAATCGATCATGTACGTCTTATTTTCCTTTGTGATTTTAGATTTTATTTTGTGATTGCAGTCAGTAAGTGCTGGGTACTGCTGTTAGACCCACTTATTTGTGTTCTCTCTGCAGCCATGTCTAATCAAAACAGAGGACTTCTATCAAAATGAAGACTCTTATTATATTGTGTTGGAATAGTAAGTAATGTTGATAATTCACCATAGCTTCTCATTCCTGGTATAATAGTATTTTCAATAATCTAATAATCTCTCTCGATCTCTCACACACACTTTTCCTCACCAGCATTGAGGGAGGGGAGCTCTTCAGTCGGATTAAATCTCAAAAACGGCTGAAGGAGAAAATAGCTAAACTCTATTTCTTTCAGATGCTTACGGCTGTAAAAGTAAGTTAAAACATGCATTTTATCAAAGGTCTTTTGATGAAGTCTATTGACCAGTTCCAGTTAAAGGTCAAAATGTGACTGCCAAACCCGCGATCCTCTTGGCCTTCCTGTACCCGTCTGCTGCCTCCAAAGTCCCACAAGTCAACCAGTCCCGATAGGACTCTTGCTTTAGTATGACGGCCTCCCTTACCCGAGGTGCCCACCACCGGGTTCGGGGATTGCCACCACGACAGTCACCGACAGCCTTGCGGCCACAGCTCCGGTTCGCCACATTGACGATGGAGGCACGGAACAAGGCCCATTCAGATTCAGTGTCTCTGGCCTCCCTCGGGATGCGGTCAAAGCTCTGCTGGATGTGGGAGTTAAAGACCTTTCTGACAGGTTCCTCTGCCAGACGTTCCCAGCAAACCCTCATGATGCATTTGGGTCTGCTAGTTCTGTCCGGCATCCTTGGCCCCCATCTGATTCAACTCACCACTAGGTGGTGATCGGTTAACAGCTCAGACTGTGACGAGCACAGAAGTCCAATAACAAAACACCACTCGGGTTCAGATCGGAGAAGCCATTCCTCCCACTCACGCCCTTCTAGGTCTTACTGTCGTTGCCCACGTGAGCATTGAAGTCCCCCAGCAGAACAATGGGATCCCCAGAAGGGGCACCTTCCAGTATCCCCTCCAAGGACTCCAAGAAGGCCGGGTACTCCGAACTGCCATTTGGTGCATAAGCACAAACAACGGTCAGAGCTTGTTCCCCAACCCGAAGGCACAGGGAGGCAACCTTCTTGTCTACCGGGGAAAACCCCAACACACAGGCAGCGAGCCGGGGAGCTATGAGTAAGCCCACTCCAGCCCTCTGCCTTTCACCCTGGGCAACTCCAGAAAAGAAAAGTCCAGCCTCTCTCGAGAGGATT